>NC_044981.1:105384108-105412613 GCF_008728515.1 Papio anubis | reverse complement strand
ATGTTGTACTTCGTTTCGGTTACGTATTGCTCGTCTCCCGGTCTGTGTGATTGTGCAGCCTCCTCCCTGTCTGTGTCAGTGTGCAGCCTCGTCTCAGTCTGTGTCAGTGTGCAGCCTCCTCTCAGTCTGTGTCAGTGTGCAGCCTCCTCCCTGTCTGTGTCAGTGTGCAGCCCTCGTCTCAGTGTCGGTGTCAGTGTGCAGCCTCCTCCCTGTCTGTGGCCGGTGTGCAGCCTCACTCCCCTGTCTGTGTCCAGTGGCGCGGCTACTCCTCCCTGTCTGTGTCAGTGTGCAGCCTGGAGTCTCAGTCGGTGTCAGTGTACAGCCTCCTCCCTGTCTGTGTCGGTTATTGCAGCCTCCTCCTGTCTGTGTCAGTGTGCAGCCTTGTCTCAGTCTGTGTCCCGGTGTGCAGCCTCGTCTCAGTCTGTGTCAGTGTGTGCAGCCTCCTCCCTGTCTGTGTCAGTGTACGGCCCCTCCTCCCTGTCTGTGTCCAGTGGTGCAGCCTCGTCTCAGTCTGTGTCAGTGTGCAGCCTGGTCTCAGTCTGTGTCGGTGTGCAGCCTCCTCCCTGTCTGTGTCAGTGTGCAGCCTCGTCTCAGTCTGTGTCAGTGTGCAGCCTCCTCCCTGTCTGTGTCAGTGTGCAGCCTCCTCCCTGTCTGTGTCAGTGTGCAGCCTAGATCTCGATGGGTGTCAGTGTGCAGCCTCCTCCCTGTCTGTGTCAGTGTGCAGCCTCCTCCCTGTCTGTGTCAGTGTGCAGCCTCGTCTCAGTCTGTGTCAGTGTGCAGCCTCCTCCCTGTCTGTGTCGATTGTGCAGCCTCATTCCTGTCTGTGTCAGTGTGTGCAGCCTCGTCTCAGTCGTTGTCGGTGTGCAGCCTCCCTCCCTGTCAGTGTCAGTGTGCAGCCTCCCTCCTGTCAGTGTCAGTGTGCGGCCCTCGTCTCAGTCTGTCAGTGGTGCAGCCTTCGTCTCCAGTCTGTGTCAGTGTGCAGCTTTCTCCTGTGTCTGTGTCAGTGTGCAGCCTCCTCCCTGTCTGTGTCGGTGTGCAGCCTCCTCCCTGTCTGTGTCAGTGTGCAGCCTTGTCTCAGTTGGTGTCAGTGTGCAGCCTCCTCCCTGTCTGTGTCAGTGTGCAGCCTCGTCTCAGTCGGTGTCAGTGTGCAGCCTCCTCCCTGTCTGTGTCGGTGTGCAGCCTCCTCCCTGTCTGTCCGGTGTGCAGCCTCCTCCCTAATCTTGTGTCAGTGTGCAGCCTCGTCTCAGTCGGTGTCAGTGTGCAGCCTCCTCCCTGTCTGTGTCGGTGTGCAGCCTCCTCCCTGTCTGTGTCAGTGTGCAGCCTTGTCTCAGTCTGTGTCAGTGTGCAGCCTCCTCTCAGGAGAGCAGTGGGTGTCAGTAGTGTACCAATGCTGGCTCTTCCCATAGGACTGTCTGTTCATGGATTCTGCAGTCAAGACGATTCCCAAAGTCTCAGAGGAAGAAATTTAAGAGCCAAGTTGGGTCTTGGACTGTCTGTGGAGAAGTTGGACTCCTTGTATGATCACCATTGCCATTACTTCTCTCCATTGCTATGTTTTTCACCGTGTACATCATTTAAATTTAGGGGTAGATAGATTAATGAGGAAATTTTCTCCCTGAGAAGTATCTTCATGGAACACTTAGACTGTATCTTTTTAAAGGATGATGCTTTAAATTGATGCATTTTTTGGAATTTTCATTTTTGAGGGGCTTGGCATTTTCTTTTATTTTCATCAGCTTAGTTACAAAAATCATTTTGGCGGGGCGGGGGGGCCAGAAGAGCAAAAGGATATAGAAAGGCTGTGGAGCACCCAGCCTCCCGCACCCTCAGAGAGTGGGCTTTTGACTCCTGGTAACAATGCAACCGCATAATCTCACCTCACCCCCAATTCTTTCATTTGAAAAAAAAGAAGAAACAATTTCAAAGGCTGTATTTAAAACCCACACACGAATGAGTAATTTATATGCATTTGTCATGCAAGTATCCGGTCCCCAGGGTAGAAAGTGGCCTGCCGTGAATGGTCTTGCTCCTCCTGTTCGCCTACAAGGCTCCCCTTCCAAACTGGAAGATACCAGTTGCTTGTCTGTTGACTCTTTTAAAATTCTAGTCCTCTTCTGGTAAATCCTATTTTCTGTACCCTGCCCCCACCCCATAGTTATCTCAAAGAGAACAGTCTCTTTTCAATCAAGCATTCACTGCACATGTTCCAGTCATGCGGTTACAAAGTTGACATTGCAGCCTCAGCAAAGGTTATCTCTTTAAAATTTTCTGAAATTCCCCTTTGGCACATTCATTTTGGCAGCTGGGTTTATATAGGAAAGTGGTAAAGCTCTTGGCTCCTCTTTTTGTGCTTTATAAAAATAGAAATCTCTGGCCAGAAGGGCAGATAAGCAAAAAGCTCCTCTGTAATTCCCATCACTTCTGCTTCCCGAGTGTTTTCTGTTTTACAGTGTAGTAAATGGTGTCCTCACCATGTGCTTGTGGACCAAGTGGGTGGTTTTTAGAAACACGAACATACTGTAGCCTGACACTTATTTTAAAGTCTTATTAGAAAACCCTGCTGTTCTTACATGTGTGTGAAGTACTGTTAGACTGTTTTGACTTTTGATTTTGTAATCCTTTTGCATTAAAAACAATGGAAACAACTCAAAGAGTACCTTCACGGATTCAAAATTACCAGTTACAGTTTCGGCAATAATATAACAAGAAAGAGGGAAAATCCAAATTGCTTTGTAGTGAGATGTACTCATTACTAAATAAATGATACCTCGTGTGCGCTTTCCTGGGGCAGCGTTTTGGGATGAAAACAACCAAATCCCTGTGAGACAAGGCAGCTCCGGCCTTTTTATTTTCCTTCAGCTTTTTCTAGGAAAATGTTGCTTCTGTGAGTAGAATTGACCCATTCGTTACTATAGATTGCCTTCTGAGCCCTTCGTTTGTTTCCACGTATCCTGTGACCTTCATAGGAATAGAGTTTTATGAAGTCAGGTTGATGCACTTCCATAGTTATAATTCTGTCATTTAAAAATGACGGTATATTTGGTATGGAAAACACTAATTTTTAAATTTTATTTTTAAATGCAAATATTGGTACCCTAGGTGTCAAAGCTTCCACATTAAAAGTGAGTGTGGCTCTTTTTACTGTTAAAAATTCTTTCCTGTTTTATATTGTTATATCAATAAGGCACACAAGCTTATAGGTGAATTTTTCACCGCTGTGACAGTTTAGGAAAGACCACATTTTAAAATGCCAGCTCTGTTTTCTTCAAGAATAGGCAGTATGAATTATTTAACTCTTAGGCAACCCTCCTACCATACCAAGTTTATATACACTGGAAATATGCTGGTTTTTTTAAGCTATTTTAGAATAAAATTTGTCATCCCTTGTATTAAACACATGCTCTTCTCTCAGAAGCTGCAGATTTTTTCCTGTTGCTCTTCTGTTTTGTCAAAAAAAACACTGTAGACTTTATAGATCTGTGGTATCGAATACCCTCGATTGGATCCTCAGGAAGAAAGTGTTTTAAAGTGTGTAATTAGGGCACTTGAGCATAAAACTACAATTATACACTTGTGTGTTAATTTTGTGTACAGTAAGACTTTAGTTGAACACTGGTTGTAAATGAGAGGAAGCATTTTACTGCCAGTGAATGCCTGCATTTTATGAATACTTAAATAAAATCTCCTCTAATTGGCTGACCTGGAAAGAAAGGTGAAAACATCTGTAGTTCGGTGGGAGAGGAGAATACAAAATGTGTACTAGAGATTTCTTTTTACAGGTACCTCGAAAAGTGATCTCACTCTTGTGTGCAGCTGTGCTTGCTGTGCCTTCAGGATCGTTTGTGCTATTCTAGCTGCTGTTTCACAATAAAGGCGAACGGGGTGACAGCAGTTTAGATAGGCCAAGGAAAAGAATCAAGGGACAGAGTGGCATGGACAGTAGTTGGCAAGGAATTTTTGATATGGTTAAAAAATAAAAAGGCTTTGGGCTGATATAATTGACTTGCATTGGTTGACCATACGTTCGTTAATCAAATTCTATGTACAGGAGTTAGGCAACACTCCTTGAAGCTTGAAGGAGTTAATTTTGTGAAAACTAAAGGATGTACCACTTTGCAAAGTGGATAATAACATGGCAGAGCTTGTTACCCTAAAGAGATAGCCTGAACTGGAAATATAAATTAATTTAAGAAGTGTATAAATAAATTCATGGATAATAGATTCATACTGGTTATTAAGAGGAAATAAAGTCTGCTCAGGACATATCCCTGACTTCTGGAAATTGAGGTCATGAGAGGCACTACACGAGAGGCATTTAGTTCCCACAGCTATATGGAATGTTCACTCCGCAGAACATTGGTCCGACCTGCTATTCACTGAAGCTGTGATTTGCTAAATATAGAGCAGTTGAACTTACAATAAGCAGTGAGATTTTGTAGGCAATTAGTAATTGTAAAGAAATCCAAGAGGGATTGTATGTGTATGTCTTTATAATCTTATATCGTGTGTACCCTTTTAAGTTTTATAAAAAATTTGTCACAGCAAAAGACTTGTTACTGATAAAAAATGAGAACTTTTCAATGTTTCCCAAATCAGAAAAGGTAAATCTGTTTTACCATATGAATTTTTTAAAATTTCTAAGCTAGTGGGGAGGGTTAAATTATCCCAGATGTGCTGGTTTCAGAAAGCCTGTTAAAAACTGGCAATGTTTATGGCCCAGAAGTTACCTGTTAGGAAGGAACCAGGGCCCAGACCAGAACGTAGTGGACTTCAGAGCAACGTGAAAGCCATGGACTCAGCTTGTGAGTGAGGGTGGTCAGCTAGCCCATTCTGCAGTGTGAGATCCTGCTTGACCCTTTTGTATACTTTGCTAACTTCTTTCTCATCCTGGGTTGTCTTTTTCCTGTTAGTCAAGAGAAGCCAGATAAAACTGGAAGGAACTTAGCTTTAGTGTACCGTGTATACAGTAAGTGCTCAATATACATTTGTTGACTGTTTCTCATTTTTCAAGGATGAAAGATGAATTTCAGGAAATCGTGAAGTTTTTGTTGTTGTTGTTGTTTGTTTTTTCCTTAGATACAACTAAGGACAAGATTTATTTTTCTTCTTAAAATAAGAAAGTGGGGGGAAAAAAAAGGCACCTAAGTTGTTTAGAAGTCTCATTTGGGACTGTGGAATGTCGAGCAGTTGTAAGATCTTGACCTTGTAAACTTTATTACCTTCTAGCACATTATTTTTGACTGGACATGTTGACATAATAAAATTTCCTCATGCAATTGGTTCAACCACGCATCAGCTTAGCATCTGAATTCCTTGCTGTGGGGAATTTTCAGTCTGTCTCTTAGGCATGAAAAATGGTGTTTGATCTTCCTATGAAATCAGGAGCCAGCAGGATTTGCCACATGTGAATGGAGCTGTTGTGGACTTAAGATTTTTCTTCTGCTTTTTGCTTTCCCATTTTGTAGAATTTACCTGGAGGGGTTCAAATCTGTGGTGAAAAACAAACACATAAAAATTAAGGAGCTTTCTTCTGTTTAAGATAAATTGTTATAATATACTTTTTGATAACTCTTAGAAAGACAGCAGCAATAAATAATCCTAAATAAATTTCATTTTGTTCTAGATTCATGAAAAACAGAGTTGGTTTAAGGAGTGATTTTGGTATATATTCTTTGAGGCTGTTAATTCTTTATACCACACACAGATTTTCACATTCAAAAATAACATTATACTACATATGGTTTTGTAGCCTGCTATCTTTAAACCTCACCTCAATAATATAAGGATAGAACTTTTTGTTATTAAATATAATTAAAATGATAATTGTTATTTTCAATGGCTCTACAATATTTTATTGAAACCTCACCTCTGCTTTTTTTTTTCTTTTCCATCTCAAACTAATTTGTTATTGATGGACATTTAAACATTTAGGGTGTTGTCCTATTTTTGAGTGGAGCTGCAGTAAACTCCTTGCTACACACGTGTCTTTGCATACTTGTTTCATACTTTTTCTTTTCTTTCTTTCTTTCTTTTTTTTTTTTGAGACGGAGTCTCGCACTGTTCCCCAGGCTGGAGTGCAGTGGCGTGATCTTGACTCACTTCCACCTCTGCCTCCCTAGTTCAAGCAATCCTCCTGCCTTAGCCTCCTGAGTAGCTGGGACTGCAGGTGTGCGCCACCACGCCCAGCTAATTTTTTTTTTTTTTTGGTATTTTTAGTAGAGACGGGGTTTCACCATGTTGGCCAGGATGGTCTCTATTTCTTGACCTTGTGATCCGGCTGCCACGGCCTCCCAAAGTGACAGGTGTGAGCCACCACACCCGGCCTCATACTTTTTCTTAAGATAAATTCCCAAAAGTAGAATTTTGGGTTAAAGGAATGTTGTTTCTATACATATTATGACTTGCCTTACATATTTTACTTTGTATATTCACCATGATCATTTCAGTTTGCCCTGTTGCTCTGTAATATTTTGGATTATGTAAAATGAAAACATAAAAACTCACTGATAAGCATCTAGGAGCAGTCATTAATTATGAAACAATTTACATCTAGGTCTAAAGGCAAGAATGATTTAAGCATAAATGTGTTAAAATGTGTGTTACAGAATGATAAAAATGGAGATGAACAGTTTAGACTTCTGTATTAAGTATATATTCATATTCCACCAATATTTTAAAGCTATTATTTATATCCATTAAAATGCCTAAATCTTAAACATACAGTTCAGTGAGTTTTGACAATTATGTACGTCTAGGATGCCACCATCCTAATTAGAGTATTTCCATCACTTCTAGAAAATTCTCTCATGTCTCTTTCCAGCCGGGCCCCATATCCCACAATCATTGTTACAGTTTCTGTCACAATAAGTTGATTTTGCCTGATCTTGAATTTCATGCAGACAGACCATACTGTGTGTTAAGAATGTATACATTTAATGTAGTTCTTTTCAAAAAATAGTTCTTGATGGATGTGTAAATACCAAACTGTACATCTTAAAACAAAAAGATCCAAAGCTGATGTGAAAATTGTGTAGAATAAAAACAATAAGTCTTTCAAAAGAATAAAATTGGACACTTTACCTTACACTATATATAAAAATTAACTAATAATCTATCATACACCTAAGTGTGTAAGAGCTTAAAGCTATAAAACTCTTTTTTTTTTCTTTTTCTTTTCTTTTTTTTTTTTTGAGATGAAGTCTTGCTCTGTCACCCAGGCTGTAGTGCAATGGTGCGATCTTGGCTCACTGCAACCTCCGCCTCCCGGTTCATGTGATTCTCCTGCCTCAGCCTCCCGAGCAGCTGGGATCACAGGCACTCACCACCACGCCTGGCTGATTTTTGTATTTTCACCACATTGGCCAGGCTGGTCTTGAATTCCTGACCTCAAATGATCCACCCGCCTCAGCCTCCCAAAGTGCTAGGATTACAGGCATGAGCCACTGTGCCCAGCTATAAAACTCTTAAAAGAAAACAGGGGAAAAGTTTGGCACTGGATTTGGTAATTATTCCTTGGACATGACACCAAAAGCATAGGCAACAAAATAAAGGACAAACTGGAGTACTTCAAAGTTTTAAAAACTTTTGAGCATCAAAGGATACTATCGAGAGAGTGAAAAGGTATAACCCACAGAATAGGAGAAAATATTTGCAAATCATATATCTGATAAGGGATTAATATCTATATAAAACACTCCTATCAACAACAAAACAAATAACCCAATTAAAAAATGGCAAAGGACTTGAATAAACATTTTTCCAAAGAAGATATATACATGGCCAATAAGCACATGAGAAGATACTCAGCAGCACTGATGATTAGAGAAATTTCATATTTCACAGTGAGTATGTTATCACTTCACACCCAGTATTAGTACAGCTGATACTTAATATTAAGAAAAGCCCAGAAAATACCAAGTGTTGTCAAGGATATGGAGAAATTGGAACCCTTGTGTCCTGTTGGTGGGAGTGTAAAATGGTGTAGCCACTGTGAGAAACAGTATGATAGTTCTCAAAAAATTAAACATAGAATTACCATATACTCCAGCAATCCCACTTCTGGGAATGTACCCCAAGATGTAAAAGCAACAATTCGACCAGATATTTGTAAACCCCTATTCAGAGCAGTATTTTTCACAATACCCCAAAGTTGAAAACAGCCCAGTGTTTATCCGTGAGTGAGTCGATAAACAGTTATGCTGTATACATTCCGTAGCCTTAAAACAAAATGAAACGTGATACACACCACAACGTGGATGAACCCTGAATACATTATGCTAACTCAGACACAAAATAAGTCAGACACAGAGGAACAAATATTGTGTGATTCTGCCTATGTGAGGTAGCAAGACTAACCAAATTCATAGAGTCAGAAAGTATAATAGTGCTTGCCGGGGGTTGGGGTGGGGAACAGAATGTGCAGTTGTTATTTCCAGGGCGCAGTTTCCGTTTTGGATGATGAAATCCTGGAGAAGGATGGTGGTGATGGTTGGCCAACAGTGTGAATGTACTTATGCATCATTGAACTGTGTACTTAAAATGGTCAATTTTGTGTATATTTTAGCACAATTAAAAATTAAAGTCTTTAGACATTGAAGATCAGGAGAAAGTTACTCATTCTATTACATAGCAAAAAAGTAGCATGTTAGAATTCAGTAGTGGGGAGTTTTCACCACCTTAAGTATGTCTCTGATAAGTTTAGGACAATGCCAAGTATTTCTTTTGTTCATAGATTGTCTTCCTCCAAAAGGAGGAACAAACTGACAACCTAAGTAGATTGAGATATTCAGAGGCACCAGATCCATGATAGAAACTGGGGCGTGTTTTAGTATCCTAACTTCAAAGCTCACGTCGAGGAGGTTCTAATACCTGTTGCAGTGTTTTTCTGTGCTTTCCAAGCGATAGAACTGGACTGGATTCGTTTAGTGCAAGGCAGCAGCTCTTAACGTTTCCATTGACTGTGGTGTGTGATTGCTATACGTATTTCGGGAAGTTCAGTCAACAGACATTCACCGAGCTCTTAGTACCGGACAGGCGTGCTGAATACAGTGATGAACTAAACCAGCAAAGGCCTGTCCTGTGCAGTGGACAGTCCAGTGGTGTGGTGGTGTTCAGTGGTCTAATGAGTTGGAGAAATCTTGGATGTAAAGGTGGACAGGTTTCCAGACTTTTTAAAGGATTTCACATATCCTTTAGTGTGATGATATGGTATGTTTTCTTTTTATAGTATATTTATTTTTTAAACTTTTTTAAATTATAGAACTCATTTCTGTGTGATATTCTATAGAATTAGTGTACCTTGTAGGACCCATAGGGAAATCAGTGACCTTTAGGGAAATGCTGGCGTAAAGTTCTATCTGTTAGAGGTTCACCAACCTACAGGACACTTCTTTCCCTTGGGAGGAGACCATAATGAAGGCTTCCTCCTAGTTCTGTCCTGAATACCCTGATGGCTTGTGAGGAGACGAAC
Organism: Papio anubis; assembly: GCF_008728515.1. Taxonomy (NCBI): domain Eukaryota; kingdom Metazoa; phylum Chordata; class Mammalia; order Primates; family Cercopithecidae; genus Papio; species Papio anubis. The sequence continues at coordinate 105,403,144 of NC_044981.1, read as the reverse complement.
AGCCACTCAGACACCAGAACTCAGAAGAGCCATGGCCTGGAGCGTCCTAGGTGAAAGGCCTGGGAGTGATTGGAGCACCTGGTCTTGTAGTCAGGGACTTGGCCTTTGAGCTCTCTTTTCCCAGGACACCTCCTGGGGTGTCCCCTCCTGCCTTGTGTGAGTGCTTGAGCTTCCCAGGGCCACCTCTTTTTGGGAGGAGGTTGACTGGGGTAGAGGCAAAATCTTTATTGTAAAAGTGGAAAATTGTGAAATAATTTAGGCTTACAGAAAATTACAGATGCAAATATAACAGACACACTTGTGTAATTACACATAAAGTATATACAGGTGTGTGTGTGTATATATATATAAAAATATATGTATATAAAATTATATACAGGTATAAAAATAACATTTTACCCAATTTGCTTCACATCTTTCTTTTTGTAAAGGAACAAAGCACGGCTGAAGCCACGCCCCATCATCCCCAATCCTTTTCAATGCGTGTTTCTATACTTTTGCTATATGTATGTTTATAAACAGTATACACTAATATCTTATGTATTAAAATTTTATACAAATGGTATGCTACTGCATTAACTTTTTGTTGCTTTCTTTTTAAACTCAACATTGTATTTTTTAGTTTTGAACCATTTTGATGTGTGATGTCTTACTCCTTCCTTTTTACTCCTGTATACATTTAATTGTGTGCCTATAGCAAAATTAACTTTTCCAATTTACCTCCTGTCCTAGAGTTAGATTTTGTCCTCTTCTGTCAATTGTAGTAGACAGGACTGCATTGAATATCCTTCCTGGAACATGCGTGTTCGTGGGTGTATACTTACAAGGTACATGGCTGGGTCGTGGGGTCAGTGTACCTTTAAACCTGGTAGGAAGCTGCTCTTCAAAACTTCTTCAGGCCGGGCGCAGTAGCTCATGCCTCTAATCCCACCATTTTGGGAGGCCACCGCAGGTGGATCACCTGAGGTCGGGAGTTCGAGACCAGCCTGACCAATATGATGAAACCTGTCTCTGCTAACAATACATAAATTAGCTGGGTGTGGTGTCACGCACCTATAATCCCAGCTACTTGGGAGGCGGAGACAGGAGAATCGCCTGAATCCGGGAGCCAGAGGTTGCAGTGAGCTGAGATCACACAACTGCACTCTAGCCTGGGCAACAAGAACAAAACTCCGTCTCAAAAGTAGTAATAATAATAATAAATTAATTAATTAAAAAAAAAACAATGTACGCGGCGGCTCACACCTGTAATCTCAGCACTTTGGGAGGCCGAGGCGGGCGGATTACAAGGTCAAGAGATTGATACTATCCTGGCCTACATGGTGAAACCCCATCTCTACTAAAAATACAAAAATTACCTGGGCATGGTGGCGGGCGCCTGTAGTCCCAGCTACTCGGGAGGCTGAGGCAGCGCTTGAACCCAGGAGGCAAAGGTTGCAGTGAACTGAGATCACGCCACTGCACTCCAGCCTGGCAACAGAGTGAGACTCCATCTCAAACAAAACCAAACAAAACCAAACTTCTTTAGAAGGAAAAAGGGAGAGAGGGTAACCTTTGGTCATTTCATTAATTTTGGAGGATGAGCCAAAAGTTCAGGGTATGGTGAAATGAAAAATGAGTCCTGACCCTGCATATCTAACATGATACAGAAATGTGGAAGGTAGTACTTGTGTTCTTTATTGGGTTAATTTTCTAAAATAAATATTTAAATGAATCATTTTTAGCTGTAAATTTTTTGTTGTTGTGTGTGTTCATGTCTTAAAGGTCTTTATTTAGAAATGAGTGAAACAAATTCTTTTTCTTCTTCTTCTTCTTCTTCTTATTTGAGACAGAGTCTTGCTCTGTTGCCCAGGCTGGAGTGCATTGGAGCGATCTCGACTCACTGTGACCTCCACCTCCCAGGTTCAAGTGATTTTCCTGCCTCAGCCTCCCTAGTAGCTGGGATTACAGGTGTGTGCCACCATGCCTGGCTAATTTTTGTATTTTTAGTAGAGACGGGGTTTCGCCATGTTGCCCAGGCTGGTTTGGAACTCCTGACCTCAGGTGATCTGCCTACCCTGGCCTCCCAAAGTGCTGGGATTATAAGCTTTAGCCACCATGCCCCACCAGATTCTTATTTTTAAATAACAAATGGAAATGTTCTGATCCGAGGCATTTTTTTTAAGATCTCCATTTAGTTCAGTTTTGCAGGTTCAAAATATATATGTATTGTTAGAACTGTGTTCAAGGCAAAGCATGCGCTGGACAGTCAGGACTTCTGTGGGCCAGCGGTTTTTGTCTAAGGACACTGTGCTGTTAGTGTACCGTTCAGTGGCTGTAGATGAAGCTGAACATGTGTGTCAGATTTGGGTAGTCAAGAGATCTCCATATTATAATGTGTTCCTTGATTCATTAAAATTTTTCATATAATAATAGCTTGCTTAAGTAATCATCGAACAGTACTTACCATTCAATAGATATTTGTTGACGCTCAGATCCTCTTCCAGGAGCTTATATTCTACTGATGAGGACAGACAGCAAAAATGTGAACACGTAGTTAAGGGTTTCAGTACATAACTAAATCAGTCTCCCCTGTGATAAGATCAGGTTGTTCAAGGCAGGAGAATGACCATGGTTAGGGTTAGACTGGGGAGGGAGGGCTGCCTCAGCTACCAGTGCTCTGTGTCCCCAGCTCCCAGCAACTGCTGGCTGGCACTCAGTAACTGTTGGTTGCATGTCACTTGCATGCAACCGTCTGGTTATCTTAGTTATCCTGCATATGGTTAAGAACTAAACGATTTAAAAACTCTCAGCAATCAGAATAGGGTTTGCAAAACTTGGGACAGTGAAGCTCAGGTGCTTTCCTCACGGATCGGTCCTTTGGGCCCTCATTGTGCGGGCAGCGTGTGTGGGTGTCTTGGTCCTCAGCACATTAGAAGCCTAACTGGGTTCGGGTGGGGATTGAGCTTGAGTGGTGAGCAGTGCTGGCGTGCTCTGATGGCCTTTGAGGAGAGGGACAGCCACCCAGACACCAGAAATCAGAGGAGCTGTTGTCTGCAGCATCCAGCAGAAGGCTCTAGGGCCTTCCATGTCTTGTGGGGCAGCCTGTTGATTTGTGTTTCATAATGCTATTTAGTTTCAGAAGTCTGAACAGTATATATTAGATGTTTCAAAGCCTTGCATCTGAATGCATTAACACACAAACAATAGTGATCATTAAAGAGTTAGATTTTAGGCCGGGCATGGTGACTCACATCTGTAATCCCAGCACTTTGGGACGCTGACATGGGCGGATCACCTGAGTTTGGGAGTTCGAGACCAGCCTGACCAGCATGGAGAAACCCTGTCTCTACTAAAAATACAAAATTAGCTGGGCATGGTGGTGCATGACTGTAATCCCAGCCACTCGGGAGGTTGAGGCAGGAGAATCGCTTGAACTTGAGAGGCGGAGGTTTTGGTGAGCTGAGATCGCTCCATTGCACTCCAGCCTGGGCAACAAGAGCAAAATTCTGTCTTAAACAAACAAACAAATAAACAAACAAAAAAGAGTTAGACTTCAGCTTCAGTCAGCTGGGGTATTCTAATTGAGAAACTGGTTTTTAAAGGTAACATTTAGGAAATAATTAATATTTTACAGACAGCACTACAACTTCTAGTTTAATAAATCTTAATGGCACCTGAATAGACTTCCAGGTGGGACTGGGCAGGGCATCCGCATGACTTGGGAAGGCAGTTGGAGATGTAAGGCAGAGTCATGTGATTGACCGTATTCACACAACTCACGTGCAAAGGGAATTGGACTTAGAGTCCATGTATTTCGAACCCAAAGATTCTTTGGGTAAACTAGAGTTGAGCAATCCGTCCCGTCACGGCTCCCGCTGAAGGACAGCTGACCGGGTCCAGTTGGTTGGCACCGGGCCCCAGGTCTCAGGGAGAGCCCCTCTGTGCCGTTGCAGATTTCCTCAGCCCAGGCTCGCAGAAGGTGGGTGCCAGTGAAGTTGGTCCTAAATGGATGAATGAGCTATGTGTCTGAAAGGAGAGCAAATTGGTTTTAATTGTGGAGGAGCATATTTGAGGGCACCCAGGTCTCAGTTTGCTCAGTTCTGTAGGCGGTTGCTCCATTGAAGATTTCTGCTGTGCCCACCTATCCTCCTCCTTGCCCCACACCCTGCACCCAAACTTCCTGGAGCTGGACTAGGTAGTAAAAAATTCTAGTCAGCTTGTGGCTGCTCTAGTGTTAGTGGGTTCCTGCAATCTGTCCTGTTGTTGTCTTGCTTAGAAAACAGCGCCCCCTCCCCAAACAACACTTCCATATTGTGTGTGAGGGTTTCTGTAACCAGAAAGTCAACATATTAAAGCGCAATTCATAGGGGAGTTGCTGGCTGTGTTGACTGAGCTTTACAGTCATTTTAACACTGGCAGAAGTGTTATCCTAACTGCTTTAAATCAAACTGCAAAGATGCTTGTGTGAAATATAGTATTAGATATCAAATCAAACATATGGGTGTTGAACGGAAGGATGTGTGTTGTAGTGGTATATGGTATTCTAGCATGTGGAGTTGTATTTTATGGAAATTCGTTGGCTTGGCTTGTGGCAGGGACATACATTCATTATGAGATATCAAGCTGTAAAATAAATAAAAGCAAAAAATTCAACTGTGCTGTTAAATGGCTTTCAATGCAGACTTTTCTGCTCCAACAACTTAGGCTCTGTGTGATGAGAGGTACTGTGAGACATTGTGGTCACATTTATTCTCATCCTTTTTGGTAGATGTTGAAAATAATCTGGATTGGATTGAAAGAAATATAGGAACTTTAACTTTTTCATTTTTTTCCCCCTTTTACCCCATTGTATGTGTTAGGAATTACTGTGCTGATTTTTCTGAGAGGCTAAGGGTTTTACTCCTTTCATCTTTTACCATTTCATCTGTGTCCTCATTCAGCGTTTCTATAGTGGGGTTGGGTTTTAGGTGCGTATCTGGTGCTTATCATTAATTTCGTAAGTGTGTCTGCCTATGGGGCTCCAGTTCTTGAAGTTCTCCAATGGGCCATATTGTGGTATGAAACAACATGACTGTGCCATTCTTGTCTCTAGAGTACATTTTGCTGTCCTGATATCTTGTTTTTCTTTTCCTTTCCTGCTCTCTCTTGAAATTACAGAAAGAGGCAATAGATTTCTCATTTAAAAAAATTCAAAAATACTATCCATGGTATATTTACTGCATGAGGAAGGATTTTCCTCTAAACGATGCTTTCAGGCATTTTTAGGCTGATGTAAATTAGAGATGGAGAAGATTGGTTGAGGCCATTTTTGTCTATACCTCTGGTATTTACACTGTCATATGCCTTGCTTTACATTGTTACCTGTTTTATCAACTAAGAAAATGCCATCCTTAGCAAAAATAGTAAATAAAATTGATAATTTAACTGGTATGTATGTGCTGTAAAGGCAGTTGGTATATTCTGACTTTTTTATTCTGAACTTAGAAACAAACATATACCATAATAAAGCATTCCCAACCACAAGCCTCCTATAAAGTATTACTGAGTTAACCTGGACTATTTGAGTTCATTTTAATTTTCACTGTTACGTGGGAGTGGATTTCATATCATGCGTCTCTTTCTTAGTAGAGGCTATTTTTTAGTCTCAGTATTTAGCACTTCCTCCCTACTCCGTCTTTATGGTATTATTCAGTAGTTTCTATCTGATAGAATATGATGGTTTTTAAAGGCAAAGTCAGATTGCCTTTTGACTTCATTGATAGTATGTGAATAGAAAGCAGCATGTCAATTTGTCTAATGAAGAGAGGATTACAAATACTGAGTTTAGTTGCTTAGCAGAGAACCCCCTTCATGTTGCCGAATTGAAACCATATTCAATTTCATTTAATTGCACATTTTGACTTTCTTATTTGCTTTGCTTGACTTTTTGACAGATGCCTCCTCAGTATGGACAGCAAGGTGTGAGTGGTTACTGCCAACAGGGCCAACAGCCATATTACAGCCAGCAGCCGCAGCCCCCACACCTCCCGCCCCAGGCGCAGTATCTGCCGTCCCAGTCCCAGCAGAGGTACCAGCCGCAGCAGGTGAGCACAGCGCACTGGCCCGCAGGGCCCTGTTTTCTCCACCGAGGCAGACCCGGTTCTGAAACATCTTCCTGTCCTTTATTAAAAATTATATTCTCAGTGGAAAAAAAATTAGTTTTGAGAAAATGCACAACTATAACCTAATTTAACCCCATCTCTCCCTCTGTCTTTTCCCCTTCTGAGATTGGAGGGTGAGAAGAATGACTGGTTTAATAGCTGTTTGCATTATTGGTTAGTGGCAGTAGAAAGTTATCAGTCATTACTTGTTCCCTGTCATTTGTGTTCTGAACCTTTCAAGAAAGCACTCTGCCACTTTGTTAAGGCTTATTCAGGAGAAGGATTTTATCAATCATTTAATCCTTGTAGTTGGCACATGCATGGTATTTTTATCTTGACCTTTGTTTTGTTTTGTTTTGTTTTGTTTTAATGGTAAGTGTTACTGTGTGAAAACATTGTTGCCTTTGACTGGGTTATTCTCTTTAAACTCGCTTATAAGTAGATATTCACTTCAGTTGCAATATATTAAAATACTAATTGGAATCATGTACTTTAACTATGTCAAGCAGTTTCTAGTTTAAAATACTCTTTTAGGTTATTGGGTTATATATTTCAGTTTACAGAATTTTTAGAAAAATAGTACATATGTTATGTGATAAAATGATTCAGTTTCCTTATGTTTTAGAGACTGTCACTATTGAGTGACATGAAAAGGAGTAATGAGTGAGGGACTCTTACTCTGAATCCAGATAAAATGTTCATAGCACATCCAATCATAAGCATCAAAATAAAATTTTCCGACCGGGTGCCGTGGCTCAAGCCTATAATCCCAGCACTTTGGGAGGATGAGGCGGGTGGATCACGAGGTCAGGAGATCGAGACCATCCTGGCTAATACGGTGAAACCCCGTCTCTACTAAAAATACAAAAAATTAGCCGGGTGTGGTTGTGGGTGTCTGTAGTCCCAGCTACTCAGGAGGCTGAGGCGGGAGAATGGCTTGAACCCAGGAGGTGGAGCTTGCAGTGAGCCAAGATCACGCCACTGCACTCCAGCCTGGGTGACTGAGCGAGACACTCTGTCTCAAAAAAAAAAAAAAAAAAAAGAAAAAAAAAAATATACACACACACACACACACATATATATAGTTTTCCACTTTAATACTTTCTTCCTTCTCTTTTGTGTGGTGAGGTAGCAAAGAGAAGATGGACACGTAGCGTCGACTTTTTCCTTTTTGAAGGACTTCTTTTGTGGCTTGAATAGATCGTGGATATTAAGCAATATAAATAAATTTATGGAGCTTAATTTTAATCAGTTTGGCTGGTTTCTTAAATATTTTCTTGGGTTTGTTGGAGTCCACTTCCATGTGACTTACCAGAGAATTCTGAACAGAGTTTATGACTTTAAGCAAAACATGTTAAAACAACAGCTAGGATTTGAGACCCAGTACAGTCTTGTTTTCACATACGTGTTTTTAAAAGCTTGAACCCGGGAGGTGGAGGTTGCAGTGAGCCGGGATCGCTCTACTTCATGCCAGCCTTGCAACAGAGCAAGACTCTGTCGCAAAAAAATGTGGTAACATATGGGGTTTGTAGCAGTAGGAATGTACATCATTTCATAGTTACCTGGTCAAATCTTTTATTAAAGTGTATGAAAATTTTAAAACACTTTAATATAATTTCTTTTTAGATGAGAGAGGCTGGTATCTGGAGTTTTGATAAAGTTATAACCTTTTTCAAGGGGCTTTCAGAGCCTTATTGAACATATCTGTAGACCCAGAGTGTTTTGTCGTGTCATCAAAATTTAAGGACTCAATAGATAAATTATATTACTCATTTGACTGTAGTATGCTGAAATGAATCTCTGATCATAAAACCAATTTGATTAAGGATTCTGAATGCCTGTCATTTTCTTCAAGACCAAGCTCAAAATTTACTTCCTTTAAAAACTATTCACTGATGACTTCTAGCACATGGCAATTAGTTATTTAATATCTTTCATATTTAAATATTTAAAGCATCCTACAGGTAAAATCTTAATGAATATTATTTTAATGTGCTTAGTTTCAGTCTATCTTATGCTTTGATTATTACTATCATTATTTTATTGATTTGAATACAATAAATTGTATGGTAAGATATATTCTATAACCATGCCTTTTTAATGTAATTGTAGTAATTTTTGCATATTCTGAATAAAACCAAACATTGCTCAGAATACATTGGAAATTTGTTCTTGGGTTCGTACTCCCTAACTATAAAATGTCTGAGTTATATTCATTGTGGGGTAGAGAGGTGAAAGTTGGAGACGTTTAGGTGCCCGCATCGGATGGTCTGCTTCGACAGGAACAGTCTTGGATTTTAGGGAGTTGGATGGCCAGATAGATTTGGAAAGTTTTTCAAAAAAATGATACCTGGCATTATAGATACATTTAGCACCTCCAAAACCTAAATAATCTATCCTGAAACAAAGTAAAAATTACCATTAGAATATTATCAAAATCAAGCTAAATCTTAATAACACTGAATTCATATACCTTTAAAAACTTAAGAAACAACCATATTTAGTTTAACCAGCCAGTATTTCATAACGACCAGAACATTTCTTTATGCAGTCTTTCCTTTTGTTTTCAAATGTGGTTTACGTAATCTCTTGCTTTTGCATAAGACAGTCAGTTAGCAAGTATTAGTAGTACGTAGTGTCTTGTTAATGCGATTGATACAGATGGTAATTTTAGGGTTCCATCAAGATACCTCACATTGTGTCTTCAATATTTTTCATATGTTTAATATTTTGGCTAATCAATACATTCATTGGTTTCAAAAAATAAAAAGTACAAGGAAGGGATTCTGAGAAAAGTCTCTTCCCATCTTAGTTCCCTCTGCCCACGTCACCACCCCTGTTCTTGACTGGATGACCATTTATAGTTTATTGTATGTTTTTTGAGTTTCTTTATATCAAGAAGCACAACACCGTATTTTTATTTTTCACCCTATTTTTACACAAATGATGGTGTATATATAGTATATACTATATGCTTTCTTCCATGTATTTTTTTTTCTCATCCCCTTCTTTTACTCACTTAGATATATTTTCTGGAGATCTTTCCAAAGGAGCACATACAGCAGTGCCTCCTTTTTTTTTATAGCTTCATTACATTTTATGGACACACCATGATATATTTAACCAGTTCTTTTTGAGGAACATTTAGATTACTGCTGGTTATTTGAATTGAAACAATGATGCCATGCTAAACTTTGTGTAGGTGTCATTTCATAAGCGGGCAGTAATATCTGCAGGATGAATTCGGGAAGCCACAGTGCTGGGCAAAGGGTGTGTGCATTTGCATTCCCAGTGGGTATTGCAGGTTGTAGCCAATTCACACTCCTATCTGCACGTGAGAGGACTCTTCCTACATATGTGTTAGTAGCGTGATTTTACAAAGTTTCTGGATTTTTGCCAATCTGGTACATATTGAGCATTCTAAATCCCAATGTCTGAAATATGAAATGCTATAAAATCTGAAACTTTCTGGGTGCCAACATGACCCCACAAGTGGAAAATTCCATACCTGACCTCATGTGATGGGTCACACTCAAAACACATGTAAAACATCGTTTCAGTCGCACAATTATTTTAAAATATTGCATAAAATTACCTTCAGGCCATATATGTAAGACACATTTGAAACATAATGAATTTCATGTTTAGTCTTAGATTCCATCTCTAAGATATCTCGTTTGTGTATATGCAAATATCCCAAAATCTGAAACACTTCTTTTTCTAAGCATATAGTTTTAGTTTACATTTATCTTGTTATGAGTAATGTTGAGTGTTGTCTTGTGTATTTAAAAGCATTTGTGTTTCCTTTCTCCGGAACTGTAAATTTATATATTTTTATTTTGAATTTTCTCTCTTCAGTTGTTGGTCTTTAAAAATAATTTAAAAAACCCTTTGTATATTAGGGAGACTGGGCCTTTGTCTGTAATATGAGTTATTAGCTCCAGAGGCAGAATCAATAGAGTAGAATAATAGAATAGAATCAATTGTGCTCACACGTGCACGTGCGTGGACACACAAATACATACACACACACACACACACACACACGGAGATTTATTATAAGGAATTGGCTCATATGCTTACGGAGTTTTCATTTCCGAAACCTGCAGTATGGGCTGGCAGGTGGTGAGCCGATGGTCTGATGAAGTCAAAGGCAGCTTGCTGGGTAATTCCTTCTTGCTTAGATGGGGCTGGTCTTTTGATTCTAGTTAGGCCTTCAAACTAAATGGATAAGGCCCACCCACATTATGGAGGGCAATTTGTTATTCTCAGAGTCTCCAGTTGAAATTGTTAATTTCACTTACAGTACCTTCCAAGATCACGTGTAAAATTAACCATTGCAACTATCTTTCCCCATCAACTGGAGAGGCCAGTAAAATCATTAACTGAATTTCCTTAGGTGTATGGTGTTTGGGGTCATTTTGGGATTTCTGTTATTTTCCATTGGTTCTTCTATTAATACATTAGTACTGTACTGTTTCTCTATTGTCTTTTAGTATCTGATAGGGGTAGTATATCCTCATTATCCTTCTTTTTCAGTTGTTGGTTTTCTTTTTCCTTTTGCTATTTGTATGTGCTTATTTTTTCACATAAACTTTTTCTTTTTTATCACGCTATGTTCTAAGAATTTTATCTTTTGTTATTGTTATAATGGGATCTTCTGTGAAACAGGGTACTTGGAAAAGAATAACGATAAGACACGCAGAAGCACTTTACTTGAATAGCTTTTTCCTTTTTGGAGCCCGCTGACCAAAGATGAGAAATATCCCTGTAATAAAAAGATGGGTTTGTTTAGCTCAGGTGGCTGCAGGCCAGGGAGGATGCGGTCCTGAGGAGCCCCAGGAGCACTGTGGAAACGGGGAGGTGGGGCTGTAGGAGGGTTGGGGTGTGTGTTAGATGAGTCTAAGAGGGGGTGGCATCTTGAGGGGTGGTCCTCAACTGGCTGCTCTCAAGAAGCTGGGGCTACTTTTGTGATTGGGTATTTTAATTTTTATCTAGGAGACAGGAGGATTGAAGTGGGGCAGGGTTGTCATTGGTAAAGAAGCACCAGTCACCACATGCCTGTAATCCCAGCACTTTGGGAGACCAAGGCGGGCGGATCACCTGAGGTCGGGAGTTCGAGACCAGCCTGACCAACATGGAAAAACCCTGTCTCTACTAAAAATACAAAATTAGCCAGACGTGGAGGCGTGTCTGTAATCCCAGCTACTCGGGAGGCTGAGGCAGAAGAATCGCTTGAACCCGGGAGGCGGAGGTTGTGATGAGCTGAGGTCGCGCCATTGCACTCCAGCCTGGGCAACAAGAGCGAAACTCCATCTCAAAAAAAAAAAAAAAAAGCACCAGCCACTTAGAAAAAGAAGCGGGGATGGTTTGTCATTTTTGTCGTCAACAAGTGGCCCTAGGCGCCTGTTGTTTCAGGCACTGTTGCTGTGCTGTAGGAGCTGTGCAGTCTGCTTGCTCTTCTGTCTGGTTTTCCTTTGCTTGCCTTCGCACATTTCCACTCCACCATCCCTGCCTCTCCTGCGTGGAATAGCTTTCCGTCTCTCCACTTGTTCAGGTACTTTTCAATTTATTTTATAATATTCTTCAAAAAATGGCTGCTGTATTGCTTTTGTTAGCATTATTCCTATGTACCTTATTTTTTGTTGCTACTGTAAATTGTATCCTTTAAAAAATTACATTTTCTCATTGTTACTGTTGTATACAATTGTAACAGACTTTGTATATTAACTTTCTGTGTCTGTGTGTCCAGCCACCTTTTAAATTCTTGTGAATTCTGCTACTTCCAGTGATTTGCGAAATCTGAGGTTTTTTTCATTAAAATAAAACTTTAAAAAATCACTGCCTTCCTACTTTTTGCCTTTCTGCAGACTGGCTCCTCTGTACGCATTCTTTGAAACATCTGGCCATTCCTGTGTTATCCCTGATTAAATGAAGGCTTCCAGCATTTCATCGTTGAATACAGTGTTTCCCCTTTCTTTTCTTTCTTTTCTCTTTTCCCTGTCTTTTTGTAGCTGTCCACTGTTGGGCTAAGGAAGTTCCCTTCTTTTCTAGTTTGCGAAGAGATTTTTTCATGAGTGGATACTGAATTTTATCTTCCGTCTTTTTTGTAGGTATCGAGATGATCACTTTGATTTTACTTATAATCTGTTTTTGAGATAAATTACCTTTTAAGTATCAAACAAAACTTGCATTCTATAATAAACATAGCTTCATGATATATTATCTTTTTTATTCATCACTGGATTCAGTTTACTAACATTCGTTTTAGGTTTCTTGAATCAGAAATTCATGAATTAGATTGAACTGTAATTATCCTTGTTAGGTTTTGGTATCTGTACTTTTTGAGCTTTGAAAATGAATTGGAGGCCAGGCATGGTGGCTCACACCTGTAATTCCATCACTTTGGGAGGGCAGATCACCTGAGGTCAGGAGTTCGAGACCAGCCTGGTCAACATGGTGAAATCCCATCTCTATTAAAAGTGCAAAAAACATTAACCAGGTGTATTGGCACACACCTGTTATCCCAGCTGCTTGGGAGGCTGAGGCACGAGAATTGCTTGAACCTGGGAGGCAGAGGTTGCGGTGAGTCAAGGTCGCACCACTGCACTGTAGCCTGGGCGACAGAGCAAGACTGTCTCAAAAAAAAAAAAAAAGGTGAGTCCCTTTTTAAATTTACTAAAAGAGTTTGTGTTGTTATCTGTTCTCTGAATGGTAAAAGTGTTTATAAAGCTATAAAGGGTTGTGTAGCTTTTGATTTTTGCCTTTTGTCTTATCCCTGATTTTTTAACTTTAGTAGAGATGAGGTCTTGTTCTGTTGCCCAGGCTGGTCTCAAACTCTTGGCCTCAAGTGATCCTCCTACCTTGGTCTCCCAAAGTGCTGAGATTACAGGCATGAACTACTGTGCGCAGCCATTTAAAATTTTTGATTTCATTTCTTTTGTCAACATAGGCATATTCAAGTTAAAAATTTCTTCTTATGTGAGTATTGCCATATATATTCCTATGTATAAGAATTTGTCCATTTCATATAATTTTCAACTCTATTAACATAAAGTTCGTAATAGTCTTTATTACTTTAATCTCTGTACCATCCAGAGTTAAGGCATTTTAATTCATAATGGTTTTTCATCTTTTATTCTTGATAAAACCCTTTCCAAAGTGACTTGGTCTTTATTGTCTCTATTGTGTGTCCTTGTAAACAAACTTAATGAAGTTCTTCTCTCACCTTGATTACGTCTTGCTTTCTCCTTTATTAATGTTTATTTTGCTGTTCTTCCTCCCCCACCCCCACTCAAGTGAATGCTTATTTGAACCTTTTTTGTTGATGAAGCTAAATATGAGACTAAAATTTTTTCTCTTAAGTACTGCTTTGGCCGAATCTTTCAAATTTTGATATGCATCATTTTTGTTTTCTTTTAGTTCTAGAATTTTTTTCTTTTTCTTCATTCCTTCTATTTTTTGAAGACAGTTTTATTGGGGCCTGGGTTTGCATTCTGTTTCCTCAGAAGGATTGATGGGTCTTTGCTTTTGCCAGTTGCCAATGGGTACCAATCCTCTCAAACAATGTTTTGTGTTTGATTTTGTGAAAGTTTTATTACAAGAAGATTCTTAATATACAGATACACAGAATGACATAATGACCACTCCTATGCCCTCACCTGGTTTTAATATTACCAATATTTTACCACATTTGCTTCCCTGTCTCATCTTTTCCTCCTCTTCCGACTTTCTTCAAAGTATTTTAAGTCACAGATACAACTTTTCTCTGCAAAATAGTTCTGTACGTGTGTATGAAATGTAAGGGCATTTCTTTATTTTCTTCGTTTTCTTTTTTTTTTTTTTTTTTTGAGACAGAGTCTCGCTCTGTCGCGCAGCCTGGAGTACAATGGTGCAATCTTGGCTCACTGCAGCCTCTGCCTCCCGAATTCAAGCAATTCTCCTGCCTCAGCCCTGAGTACCTGGGACTACAGGTGTGCACCACCGCGCCTGGCTAATTTTTGTGTTTTTAGTAGAGATGGGGTTTCACGATGTTGGCCAGGATGGTCTTGATCTCCAGACCTCGTGATCCGCCCATCTCGGCCTCCCAAAGTGCTGGGATTACAGGCGGGAGTCACTGCGTCTGGACAAGGGTGTTTCTTATATAACAGCAGCGCTGTCACCACATCTTATTAAATTAAATATAATTCCACTTGTCTACAAACCTAACCATGTTCAGATAGCCCCAGTTGTCTTCAGAATACCCTTCTATATAATTTGTTTCAAGCAAAATTTAAACAAGATTTATTACATTGATTTGGTTCTGAAGCCTTTTTATCTAGGACAGTTTCTCCTCCCCCAAATTTGTGCTTTGACATCTTGAAAATCCTGGGTCAGCTGTCCTGTGGAATGACTTTGTCTGCTTATTTTCTCTTGATGTGGCTTAACTTGCTCATCTGTTTCCTATACATTGCAAGTTAGATCCACAGGCTTGAAGATTAACATTTTGTCTGTGGTCATTGTAAATTATGTTCCCAACATTTTAGGCCTGCTCTTGTTCACAGGATGGGTCTGTGATCCTCCTTTTGAGTGAAGAGCCTCCAGGTGGTTCTAGCCCCTGCCTTTCTTGTGACCATCAGCTACAGCTGAGGCTGAAGAGACATTGTGATGGACAGATAAAGCTTCCCTTTGTACGCTGTCCAGATTCCTCACAAACTACATTGGTGAGCACAACACATGCTGGTGACCCTAGGCCTCTGGGTTTGGGGTGGTTGTTATCCATCATTTCTGACTGACTTGTTCTGGATGCTTCAGAGGCAATGCTGTGGGTTTATTGTATCAGACGGAGCGTAATGTTTGGTCGTCCCACAACAGTGAAGTTAAGATTGATTAGAGGGTTTAGGTGATGATGGTCTCTGGGGCCGTTCTAGATGAAATATCTTCTTGAGGTTTTGTAGACCGCACCATGAAGTGTTAATTTTGACCGGATACCCTGGTGATGGTTAGCTTGTGGTTGCTGTTTCTTAAAGGAGCCACTTTAAAAAGTCCTCCTACCTCAGCATATCAAGTTCAAGAAAGGTATTTCTCTTTTCTGTTTAGTGGGTTTGCAAGCTCTTAAATGATGGGTATAGCCCTTCTTGGTCCTTAATTTAACTGAGAGGTATTGTCTTGTATTTTACTCCCTTTTGGCAGGCCCTGGACTTCCTCTTCTTTCCCTGTTCCTCGTATAGTCATCAAAGGGAAAGTTAGACTCTATAGCAAAAGTCAGCTTCTACCGCTGTCTTGGTTTCTCTGTTCTCAGTTTGCTCTCTAGGTGTTCTTCGTGTGACTCACATTTATGGCAAGTCTGGGATTCATTTAAAAAGGGTTAGAAAAGGCGTTTTATCCACTATTTCGGGTTTTTCAATCGATAGCTATTTAGAGCATCTAATCCGCCATACTGCTGGAACTGGTAGTTTCATATTTTCTAGTTGTTTCTTTGGTATCCTTTATACAATTGGAAACCATACCAATATGTAATATTTATGATAGATCATTTAGAACATATAGATAATACCTTCTCATTGTTTTGAATCAAACTTTTCTAGTGTCTCCCTTATTCTTTTAAAATAAAGTTCTTAGATAATGTGAACTCTCCACACACAAAATTTTAAACAAAATTAGAATAATGCACTGACTGTATATGGAAAATGAAAAGAAAGAAGTTTGTAATATTGTATGCTTGATTAAGCAAACGTTTAGGCATGCTACTTTAGAAGACTTGTGAAATAGATGCTTGATGTATATGTGTGATCGCTGTGAACTTGACAGCTACAAAATGAGATTGATGCAGGAATGTTGTATTGGCAACTCAGATGTCTCAAACAGGGTTGTCAGTGGTGATGTCGTCTTTTGAAATGGTGAGCAACTGTTGGCAAAGTTCTGTGCAAAGCAAAGTATAATCTTCCCTCAATATACTTGATGGCTTTGTTTCTGGAAGATTTATTATGTCATAAGATGATTTTAAGAACACCTTGTTCTTATTTGCAAAATGGTGTTGCATTCTAGACTCAGCTAAATAATTAGCTTTTTTTTTTTTTTTTTTGCTTTGTTTTTAAATATACCCGAATGTTGGCACTTTTGAAAGTAGTGTGGGCTGTGGCATGCTGATCTTTTCTATCACTCACTCTTACACTTTGCAAGATAAGCTAGCATTCCTACCCTACAGCCACTGTTTAAATGCATTTCTGTGTCCCTGTGACAACTAACTGCTCCCTTGAAATCCTGTCACTACATGTGTTATATATGTCCTTAATGGTTCTGAAATTCAGACTTAAAGTGAGTTACCTATGTATAAAATTTCAACCATGAGTATAATGCCCTGAGTGTACTGGGAAGAGGTAGGAAAGGACAGAAAGCCGCCTATAACACGTTTGTGTTTCTCTTAAGTAAATGCTCAGGCTCTTCTCCATTAGAAGGCTTGTGAGGGAGTCAGAGGCTTGTGCCTGGGTGTGTGGTAGCCATGGACTCCATAGGTGCAAATGAGGCTGCTACAGATGTGTGGGACGAACAGCTCAAAACCACCAGCAGGCAGAGAGCCCATGGCTCAGTCACCACACAAGTAATTATAGAAATGAAAGTATAGAAGACCACTTTAAATAACATGCTCACAGAGTTGGTAAAAAGAAAAGGTAAGTTACCCAAAAGTCTGGAAATGTTATAAATTTGTAAATAAAATACAAATACATAGTAAAAACTGGTAAGAAAGTAAAGATTTCTTTTCCTTTGCCTTATTTGTATTTTCTAAATTGTCTACATAAGCATGGAGCACATATATAATATTCTTAAATGTTGTGTAAAGGATTCCACGTTACCTATTATACAATGTAAGGAATTACCCGTTCCAGTGGTATAGCAGATAGATGCTCTCAATGTCTCTATTGATCAAAATATCTAAAATAGTGGCTCAGTTCTTCAAACTAAATGAAATAGTCAGTCAATCCTTTTTTTTTTTTTTTTTAACTGTTTCTCATGCCCCTCCTGTCATCACTTTCTTCCTTACCCAACTAAAATTCCAAGCCCATCATTATACTTGCCCTCACTCTCCTGCATGTACTCTTAAATACTTGCCAGCCCCATCTTATAAACCTATTTATGCAAGCCTGATGAAATACAGCTTCATGCCCAGTGAGTGGGATGGGGAAAGAGGGAGGGAGGACCCTGCTATTCCTTTCAGTTGGTGACCACTGATGTGAGATCATTCTTGCCTTGTAACTTTGCATTTCCCTAAGGCTATTTCAAATCCCCCTCTTGTCTTCAAACCGAAAAGGCTTAAGCCCTGCTCCTCACTCTGAGCTAGTGAGGCTGCTTCCTGTTTCATTGAAGAAATCAACACAAGCAATTAGGAGAACTTACAGGTACCAGCCAGCCTGGGTCTGCCTATCACATCTGCCTTCTGTGATGTACACACTCTGCCAGAAATCTCCTTGTTCCTCTGGAAGGCTGCCCCGTGCCCCTGGTCCACTCAAGTTCTTGGGTTTTCCCCACACCATCCGTTTCTCTGTCCTTCCCATTGCCATTTAAACATGCCATCATTTCTCCCACCCCAAACAAAACAAAACGAAACAAAAACACCTTTCTTGACCAAAATCAGCCTGTTTTTCTCTTTTCTGGTACTCTCCACTTGCTAGTGTCCCTTGAATTTACTCTATCTAGACGTTTGTTTCAACTATTCTATTGAAACGACTCTTTTCATACTTTCTTTTTTTTTTCACTTTCTTTGTAAATTGAGAGGTAAAACTTTATGTCTTTACTGTGTACAATGTGATGTTTTGAAGTATATATACTACATTGTAGAATGAATACATCTAGCTAATTAACGTATACATTACCTCACATAGTTAACCATTTTTGTGGTAGGAACACTTTATATCCTCTCAACATTTTTCTTTTTTCTTTTTTTTTTTTTTTTTTTTTGAGACGGAGTCTCGCTCTGTCACCCAGGCTGGAGTACAGTGGCGCGATCTGCGCTCACTGCAACCTCCGCCTCCCAGGTTCACGCCATTCTTCTGCCTTAGCCTCTTGAGTAGCTGGGACTACAGGCACGCACCACCATGTCTGGCTCATTTTTTTATATTTTTAGTAGAGACAGAGTTTCACCATATTGGCCAAGCTGGTCTTGAACTCCTGACCTCGTGATCTGCCTGCCTCAGCCTCCCAAAGTGCTGGGATTAAAGGTGTCAGCCACTGCGCCTGGCAACATTTTTCAAGAATACAGTATATTACTAACTACAGTCACCATGTTGTACAATAGATCTCTTGAACTTATTCTTCCCATCCTACTATGGGACTTCCCATCCTACTAAGGACTTTGTTTTGTCATTGTTGTGTCCCCAGCACCTAGGTCAATGCCTGCACAAACTAGAAACTTAGTAAACATGTTGAAAATTGTTGATTTAATCATTCAAAAAATCTTTTTTATTTGCTGAAACATGAAGATCCCACTCTCCACTTCCCAACAACCAGCCTGCCCCAGCCTGTGAGCCACCATCCTACTATCTACTTCCCAGCTCCCAGCCCATCATGCCCCCATTCCACTCTCTACTTCCCAATAACCAGCACCCCCACCCAGCCAGTGAGCCACCATCCTCCCATCCACTTCCCAGCAACCGGCCCAACCCAGCCTGTGGTGCCTCCATCCCACTCTCCACTTCCCAACAGCCAGCCTGCCCCAGCCCTACTATCCACTTCCCAACAACCAGCCCATCGTGCCTCCATTCCACTCTCTACTTTCCAATAACCAGCACCCCCACCCATCCAGTGAGCCACTATCCTACCATCCACTTCCCAACAACCAGCCCATCCCAGCCCGTGGTGCCTCCATCACACTCTTCACTTCCCAACAACCAGCCCGCCCCAGCCCGTGAGCCACCAGTCCCACTCTCCACTTCCCAACA